>NC_049916.1:17497286-17499719 GCF_001411555.2 Juglans regia | reverse complement strand
CGAAAAAAAGTTAACAGAGGTTCGGTTTGGATTCAAGAATCACTATAATTCATCTCATCTCATTATTATAAATTTTCTAAATTTTCATACAAAATATAATAAATAATTTAATTTTTTTAAATTTTAAAATAATAATAATATTAAAATAATATTTTATTCAATTTATTTAAAATCATCTCAATTCAACTCATCATCTCTCAGTATCCAAACCACATCCTACAAATCGGCCCCCTCATATATACAGAAGCTCCAAGACCCCATTTGAAACCTAATCTGAGTTACTCTCACCGTGAACTCCTGTTGCGTCCCCGAGCTACAACTGCTTCCATAGTTTCGGTGGTGATTCCATCCAAACCGGCTATGATCCCGTCCTCAGTACTGGCGTAGATCTGTTAAGAAGAACATCTCCGAATGTGTACGTACCGGCTATATATGATTCGATCCGTCCTCTAGGTGTGATTCCATCCTCTCCTTGCCCTCTAGAAGAACATCTAAGTACTTTTTCTACCTTTCCACTTCGGCCAAAAGATGAATTTTACCCCTTTTTAATCATTCCAGACCAAACATTCCAGAAATGTTGAGGCATAAATTAAATTAGGTGGGGAAAAGAAGGGATGAGGACGACTTGCTTGGAGAAAGGAAGGGGAGCTGGTTCAGACGACGAAGAAAGGACGACTTTCGGGCTCAATTTTTTTTTTTAAATCAATTATACATGTAGCCGACACGTATCTTGTCAACTCAAGCGGTACATATGAGGGGGCGGAGTAGCATTACTGTTTAACAAAACAAAATTCTGGATCCCATATCTAGGTTCATCGCCATGACGGTACATAAATTTCCTCAAAATCAGAAAAATAAAAATAAAAATAAAAAGGCTAATATAAACAATAGTATATGTCCAAAAAGGTACTTATGGGAATTTAAAAAAAAAAAAAAAATGTCAAATTTTAACTTGGATGTGACTAATCAAGATCATATATTGAACATGGAGAGTGAGCAACACTCCCCCACAACCGTAACCATGCATTCACCATGAAGAAGCTGCTACATGGCACACTTACTTGCAGTATTTAAGAGAAAGAAAACGGTGATAAAAGGTAATATAAGATAGTGAATAGTGAAGAAACCGAAAGAAATGCATATATGGCACCATTACCAGTAAAATGGGGGTTATGCAGAAACCACATTGCAGATAGCATCTCTGTTCCGGGTGATCAAAGAGACGATTCATTATGTAGTCATCTTCTATATGTATGTGTTTTGGGGAAAGGACCTGAGCATGTGTCTTCAACTGAAAAGGGGGGGATTTAACATCTATAGGTGTTAGAGGACACTAATAATCATGAAAGATTTCTCTTTTTTCTCTTTCTTTCTTTCTTTATCCTTAAGTATACAATCCTTATTATTGTTTCTATACATAAATGGTTTACCAGATACACGACGGATACTTGCATGTTAAAGCATTTAAAGATGTTTTAGGGTCCCTATCCATAGTGCACTGACACCATTTATCTGTTTTATAGTGCATTTGGATGTTGAAGTGAATTGAATTGAATTGAGTTGAGATAATAAAATATTGTTAAAATATTATTTAGTATTATTATTATTATTTTAAGATTTAAAAAAGTTAAATTGTTTATTATATTTTGTATTGAAATTTAAAAAAATTGTAATAATGAGTTGAGATGAATTGAAAGAAATTTTGATTCCAAACGAAGCCTTAGAGTCTTGCCATTTTTCTTTGAGGTTTCAATGTCAGAATTATTTAAATTAATAGACATACGTAGATTATGAATCATACATTGTATAATTGCCAAATATAATACTTGGAATAATATTTGTAATGCTAAGTGTGATAAAAAAAAAGTGATATAACCAGACCATTGACACATCTTTAGATCCCCATGATTTTTTGTCAGAACATGAACATTAAATAACATTAAAATAGTCTCAATTCATGTGTAGAGGTCCATTAAAGACCCATGTAATTTCATTATCTTATAATGGACAAAATTGAAATTTGGGTATTATATTATAGGTCATGATCCCACTCGAATTCATCTTTGAAATTTGAGTTTTTTCAAAGAGTGAATCTTAGATGTAGAAGACCATACCGTTGCACTCTTCTCTTCAATGGCTATAGGTATGCTCTATTTGCTAGATTTCTACACATATTTGACAAGTGATATTAGCGATTTTGGATTCTATAAATCCAACAAATGGCAAAAGAGCCACCTTGACCTTGTTAGATCTGTGCGGAAATAAAGAGTCTTTTCATTGAAACAAAACTATTTGGTAAGACCCTAACTGATATTCTGGCTAAAAATCAATGAGGGCTCCTTATCATATCCACAACTTGGAGTTTGTGATCACACTCCGTTCATGCAGTATTAAAAAAGAATAATCAATAATCCATGCAATGATTTAATTCCA